>NC_133617.1:399764371-399781871 GCF_048593235.1 Sminthopsis crassicaudata
AAGAGTCAAAAATAATTCTTATTGACTAATGGTTTGAAGGCTCTATTCTCTTTCCTTTAAAAAAAATCAGAACATTTGCCCATCTCCACTCCTTTAATACTACTTCTCTTCTAAACAGACTTTCAGATATTACTAACATTAACACAAGTAATTACATCTGTCCTTAAAGATATGATATAGAGAGGGGTATGCTGGTAAATATTTAACAACCAGGTATCTCCTCCCCCCCAAAAGAACCCCAAACCCTGTATATTTGTTAAGTTTAAGTTTAATTTGCATTATTAATATTTCCTCTATCACTTTAAGTTTAGAGATTAACAAAACAATAATTCAAAACCCAATTTATAATATTTGATAATTTTTGAATAATAAATACTCATAATGAACACTTAATAATGATTTCTCTCAAGGTGGTATTAGGCTCTAGCATATTCCTGGTTGTAGTTCATTCTGAACTTAAATTTATCTAGGGTTCCTAATCCTATCTCCTTCTTTACTCTGTGTTTTCTCATCCAAAGGCCATTGTCGTTGGCAGAGGAGAAGGAAGCATAATAAAAATAAAGAAGATCTACATTCTTCATGGGTGCTTATCATTAACCAATCCTCTCTGAGCTGTCATCCTTGCCTTCTTTTAAACCTTCTTTTCCATTCAGTAGAGTTTTTAAAAATCCCATTTTAATTGTCCTTAGCTTTCCTCATCAAATAATTCTGAGCATTGGTGCTCCTAAGATTTTTGTTTACAAGTATACCATGTTGTTTGTTTGTTTGTGGTTTTTAATTATTAATTCTGGGTGAGTTGCTATTGCTTCCTTCTTCAGCACACATTTTTAAAAAATCTATGTCAGATGGCAAATTCTCTGAGTATTCTGTTTCTTCAAATAATATCCATTTTTTTGCTCATAAGAATTCTTTTTCTTTGTATCTTGAAAATTTTATGCTTGAGACTTTCTTCCCAGAAGACAATCCATATAGAATTTTAATCTTTAGGTTCCTATCTACTCTTTCTGTGAACCCATAAAAATCTTTTTTCCTCTATCTAAACACTTGTATCAGGCTACAGTCAGCTCTTCTATCCTTATTTATCACAAACTCATGGAATGGTCCTCCTTGAGGAACCAACAAATTCCTCCTCCTTCAATTATTATTGAACTATAATAAGTTCTCTTTTTTCCTGTACTTCTAGAAAGTTGAAATCATCCTTAAGATTAAATCAAGAAGTTATTAGTTACTATTCTTTTGGCAGAAAATAGTTTCCAGCAGGTGTCTGGATAACTAAAGCTCCCCATCACTTCTATATAATTACTCTTTTCCAGGATTATGATGTTTCCCAACTCCTCATCTATTTCCTCTTTCCATCCAGGTGGTCTGTAGTATACTCTGACAACACAATTGTTTCATTTTCTCTCTCCTTTGACCTTCCATCCAAATACTCTCCCTCATCTTCTCCCTGTAATTCCTGGTCTGAGATACCTAAAAGAATTCTATTACTATCCAAAGTAACGTCTTCATTTGTTCACTTCCCAGAGAAAACATAGGGGACAAAAATTGGAGTAGGAAGAGGAAGGGCTGAAATGTCAGTTTATGATTGCTATTCCATCAGCTTTAGTTAATAAAATTTAAGTTGTGCAACCAAACTTAAGAATGCAACCAGGAACCAGGCCTCCATAGTTTGTGTTTCCCTTCTTCAGGGAACAGATGCAGGTCTGTCTTTATTGACAAAGGCGAAAGATAAAGAGAGAAACATTAGGAAATATTAGGAATATAAGCTACTGCCAATTGCTGTGAACATAGCAGGACACTGCTTCCTACCTTGTTCACTCTCTCCCTCTTCTAGACAAAGCCTACAGAATGGAGAAAATTGGAAATACTGCTAGAAAGCTATACCCTGGGGCTGAGGAAATCTGAACTTTATTCACCCACTCCATGCCCCCCTCAAATAATCTCTAGTCAATATTCATTAGAACAAAAAGAAATTTTACCTTTTCCCTCTCCCCCCCCCCCCCATCTGAAATAAATCTAATTACTTATCTGAAATAATCTAATTACTGGGATTTTTCTCATGCATATCCTAATCTAGATTATCCAAAAAAACAAAGCAAAATCTCATCTGAGATTATCCAATTTTCTTGCTCTTCCCAGTTTTCCTGTATTTTTCTTACTTTGCTTATCTATATAATCCCTTGCCTTACTCCTCTGGGATGCCTCTCTCCTTTAATGAGGTCTGCTGGGTGTGTTACCCCTCGTCCTAAGCAAATGCCCAGTAAATGTCCTTGCTTGATTGGAGCCTGTTTGAGCCTGAATTCTTTCAGAGACAATGCTGTAATCCATATCCAGTACCCCAACAGGGCCACTGATTATTACTGGGGTATCAAAAGGTAAGTGATATGATGAACTAGGCCAGGTAGTGCTAAATCAAGGGGATACAACTGCTGGTGATACTCCCTTCCTCTCCCCAGTCTTCTAACCTTACTTAATTACATTAGAATCTGACTTCTCTCAGTAGATCCTTAACAAAATTGGCTGGCATCCCAGC
Source organism: Sminthopsis crassicaudata (assembly GCF_048593235.1). Classification (NCBI taxonomy): domain Eukaryota; kingdom Metazoa; phylum Chordata; class Mammalia; order Dasyuromorphia; family Dasyuridae; genus Sminthopsis; species Sminthopsis crassicaudata. Next base: position 399,766,905 of record NC_133617.1, read on the forward strand.
TCCTAGCTTTTTGCTTTGGATGGAGAGTATGACTGGATCTTGCTCCCTTATGTCTCTTCACATCCCCTCATTCCCTTTTCATTGGGCCACTTCCTCTCTCACTCTTCCTTCCTCTCGTCCCTACTCTCACTTTATCGGATCCTGTCCATCTTGCCCCTTTACTGCTTAATTTGACTCCCATCTTTTTTCTTCTCTGCTCTTTTCCTCTTCTTTTAACTCACCCATCTCTTCTCTCATTTTAGACCATCTTTCCAGTTTTCCTTTTTTCTTCATCTTACTCAACCTCTATCCCCTTGGTTTTCATCCTGGATTATTCTTTTAGACACACCTATATGTCTTGAAGGCTGGGATTATCTCCTTTGTATTCATTTCCCAGCAAATATTACAGTCTGCTGCACATAGTAGGCCAAATAGATTCTAGTTGATTAATTGAGAAGATGGTATGTGAGCATCTGTTTTGAAATTCTGGTAAGAATGTATTTGCCTTGAGCTATGCAAATCATAATCTAGAGGGTTTTAAACTAAAAGAGTGGGTGGAGAAATCTGCTTTCCAGTATCTAGAATTAAGTAGGGTGGGGAGATCTGGATTTTGTCCCAGTGTGGAGATTTGTCTAAATCTTGGGAAATTTGCCCAAAGACAGGAAGCTTAAAAGCCTACTAACAAATATTCTTCTAAGGAGGAAAGTCGGAGAGCAGAACTGTAGCATGCTCAGAAGAGCTAGGATTGGGAAATGGGGGGGGGGAGTTCAAAATCAGGGACTTTTGGGGGGAGTAGTTAAGCTGTCTTGAGATGTCTTATGGAGAGTGGAGAGGCTGCAGTTGCTGGGATTAAGTTATGTCTCTAGCCCAGCCAATAGGCTCCCTCAGAGTTAACATCAGTAGCCCTACCTTATTATTACCATGGGAGAAAATGGTACTATGGCCATGAAACCCAACAGTAGGCCCCCATCTATATTTGGCTCAGGGAAAGGGGGGAACTTTAGGGAAAGAGAGGAAAGCCAGGAAAAGGACCAAGCCTTCCCGGAGAAGACTCTGCCTACTTGGCAGGACTTTTACCTTCTCTCTAAGAAAACTATCTGGCTTCTCAATATTTCCTGGGGTTAGGAGGAATGGAAAAGGAAGTGTTAGAAATTATGGATAGTTAGGTTTAAGAAAAAGAAAGAAAAAAACCAAATATCCAGTATCAAAAATGAAAAGGATAAAATCACAACCAATGAAGAAAAAATTAAAGCAATCATGAGGAAATATTTTACCCAATTATGTGCTAATAATCTGACAATCAGCATAATTGATTAATATTTACAAAAAATTACCTAGAAGAACAGATCAAAAAATTGGATGCCCAAATAGCCCCATATTTAAAAAAAAAAAATTAAACAATCCATTAATGAACTCCTTAAGGAAAAAATCCCCAGGGCCAGATGAATTAACAAGTGAATTCTACCAAATATTTAAAGAACCATTAATTCCAATACTATGTAAACTATTTAGAAAGATAGATGAAGAAGGAGCCCTACCAAACTCCTTTTATGACACAAATATGGTCCTGATACCTAAACCAAGAAGAGCTAAAACAGGGGAGAAAAAAAAAAAAAAACAGACCAATTTCCCTAATGAATATTGATGCAAACACTTTGAACAAAATACTAGTAAGGTGATACAGCATTATATCACAAAGATTATACAGTATAAGCAGGTGAAATTTATACGAGTAATGCAGGATTGATTCAATATTAGGAAAATTATCAACAAAACTGACCATCTCAATAACAAAATCAACAGAAATCCTGATATCTCAATAGATGCTGAAAAAGCTTTTGACAAAATATAGTACCCATTCCTATTAAATACACTAGAGAGCATTAGGAATGAAGGGAACATTCCTTAAAATGATTAGTTTTATGTATCTAAAACCATAAAACGATTATCTCTAATAGGGATAAGCTAGAAGTCTTCCAGTAAAATCAGAGGTGAAGTAAAGATACCACTATTATTCAGTACAATACTAGCAATGTTAGCTATAGTAATGAGAGAAAAAAAAGAAATAAAAAGAATTAGAATAGGCAATGAGGAAACAAAACTCACTCTTTACAGATAATATGATGATATGTACTTAGATCAACTAGAAAATTTCTCAAAATAATTAAAAATTTTAGCAAAGTATTGGTACATAAGATAAATTCATATAATCATCATCATTTCTTTATATAATCAACAAAACCGAAGAGAGGGAAAGAGAAATTCCATTTAAAATAATTGTAAACAATATAAAATGGTTGGGAATCTACCTGCTAAGACAAACCCAGGAACACAATTACAAAACACTTTTCATACAGATTAAGTCACATCTAAACAACTGAAAAAAAATTTCAATTGCTCATGGGTAGGCCAACCCAATATAATAAAAATGACAGTTAATTTACTTATCCAGTGTCATACCAATCAAACTACCAAAAATTATTTTATAGAGCTAGAAAAAAATGACAAGAAAATTCATCTGGAAGAACAAAAGGTCAAGAATATCAAGGGAATTCATGGAAAAAAAATACAAAGGAAGGTGATTTAGCAATACCAGATCTCAGACTGTATTATAAAACAGTAATCATGAAAACTATCTCATTCTGACTAAGAAATAGAGTGATGGATCAATGGAATAGATTAGGTATGCAAGTCACAGTGGTCAAAGATCCTAGCTTTTGGGATAAGAATGAATTATCTGACAAAAAACTGCTGGGAAAACTAGAAAAGAGTATAGTAGAAACTCAGCATAGACCAAATCTCACATCATATGCCAAGATAGGGTCAAAATGGGAACATGATTTAGAAATAAAGGATGACACCATAAGCAAACTAGAAGAGCAAGGAATACTCTACCTGTCAGATATATGAAGAGAGGAAGAATTTATAACCAAACAAGAAATAGAGTATTACAAAATGTAAAATACATAATTTTGTAAAGTTATTATTATTGCAAAAGGTTTTGCATAAAAAAATCAATGCAGCCAAAATTAGAAGAAAAGCAGAAAGTTGAGAAATAATCTTTACAAGTGTTTTTGATAAAAGTCTCATTTCTCAAATAAATAGAGAACTGAGTCAAATTTATAAGAATGCAAGCCACTCCCCAATTGATAAATGACTTAAGGATATGAATAGGCAGTTTTTAGATGAAGAAGTCAAAGCTATCTATAGATATGTGAAGAAGTGCTCCAAATCACTTTTGATTAGAAAAATGTAAATTAAAATAACTCTGAAGTATTACCTTACACCTATCAGAGTGGCCAATATGACAAAAAAGGAAAGTGATAAATACTGGAAAGGATCTAGGAAAATTGGGACACTAATGCATTGTTGGTGGAGTTGTGAGGGGATCTAAGTTTTCTGGAAAGCAATTTGTAACTAGATCCAAAGGACAACCTAATAATGTATACCATTTGATCTAGCAATACTAATACTAGATCTGTATCCCAAAGAGATCATAAAAAAGGGGAAAGGACCCACATGGGCAAAAATATTTATAGCAGCCTTTTTTAGCAAAATATTAGAAACTGAGGGGCCCATCAATTGGGACTGAACAAGTTGTGGTATATGAATGTATGAAATACTATTGTGTAATAAGAAATGATGTACAGCAGATTTTATAAAAACTTGAAAAGACTGGTACAAAGTAAGATCAGGAACCAGAACCAGGAAAACACAGTATCAGCCACATTGTGTGATGATCAACGATGAACTTAGTTCTCAGTAACAATGATCCAAGACAAATATAAAAAACTCAGGAAGGAAAATGTTATCCATATCCATATCCAGATAAATAACTCTGAATGCACATTGAAGCATATTTTTTTCACTTAATTTATTCTTTTCCTGAGGTTATTTTTTCCTTTTGATCTATTTCTTCTTTCACAACTGTGACTAATATGTATTTTACATGATAGCACATGTATAATGTCAAATTGCCACCATTTTAGGAAGAAGGAAGGAGAAAAATTTAGGACTCAAAATCTTGTAAAAATGAATGCTAAAAATTGTCTTGATAGGGAATTGGGGAAAATGCTATTAAAAAAAAAAACTAAAAAAATTATTATATGGCATGCCTCTCTTGGAAAAGGAGGAGGAATGCTATATGGGCTACTATGGTGATGAAGAATAAAAGATATTGATTAAAAACCTATAAAAGAATGTAAACTTTTTGAGGGTAGGTTTGCTTTGTTGTATTTGTAATCCCGTGTTTAGCACAGTATTTCATCCATATTAAATGCTATTCATTCATTCATTCATAAATTTGACGCTTTTATAGAATTAGAGGCTAGGCTACCCTAGAAAGGGTAAATCTTTCCCCAACCTTGGGTATTTCTTGGCCACAGCCGTCTCTCAACTTCCTTAGTAAAAAAGAGTGCTTATGTATTTGGGGATGGAGTATTTACAGAAAGTCAAGGGGAGGAAGGGTCCTTCAACCTTTGCTGGAGCAGTTTTATCCCCCCAAGTCTTTCAAACTTTTCCACAGAGGGAAATTTGTTGGTTGAGAAGCAGGTGAATTTGGGATCAGGTTGTACCTAAAAGAATTGAGAGGGGATCTTTCTGAGCAGCTTCTTGTCTTGAGTCATGAAACCAGGGACCTCTCCTTTGCAAGAATTAGTGCTCTTGTGAACTCAAAGGAAGCCAGATTTCAACAACCTAGATGAATAATGTTGAACTATGGGGCAGGATCCCTGATTCTCTATGAGGATTGGACAAGGTTGTCTCCAAGGTCTCTTCCAGCTCTAACAGCAATATCTCTATAGGATTTGGGTTCCATTTGAATCTACCTCAGTTCACTCTGAGTTTCAATAAGATCTGAATAAACTTTTCTTAATCACCTTGACCAAGGACACCAAAATACTTGTAGCAACACTTTTTTTTAGCATCAAAGAATTAGAAACAGATAGATATCTATTGATTGGGGAATGGCAAAATAAATTGTGGTACATTAATATAATGGAATATTGTACTTTTAGAAGTAATAAATATGAAAAATCCAGAGAAACATGGGAAGACTCATCTGATACAGATGGAAGCAAGAAGAACCAAGTAATATATACAATGACAATGGAAATGGAAAGAAGAATAAATTGAAACAAAACACTCTGTAATTATAATGATTAAGATTGGCTCCAGAGTAGAGTTGAAAAAATTATGTTTCTTCCTTTATTGCAAAAGATGGGATACTATGGATGTGGAATATTATTATATATAGTGTTAGATATGTTTGATGTATTGTTTGATTTTGCTAAACTGTTCCTTTTTTCCTTTCTTTGTTACAAGGGAGGACTCATCACTGAGTAGAGGAGGGAAGGCTATTAATAGAGATTAATACAATGAAAGAAATGGGTTCAGAGAAACTTAGGAAGATATAAGAATGGATATAGAATGAAGTAAACAGAACCAGGAGAACAACATATCAATATGTACAATAATAACAATGTAAAGAAAAACACCTTTGAAAGACTTAAGAACATTAATCGATGTAATGAGCATCTGAGATTCCAAAAGACTGATGATGAACTATGCTGTTCACTTTTTTTGTGTTTGTACAAAAAGAACAGGTAAGTGTTTAGAGAGAACAAACTATACATCTAGCATGGAAACAGTATATGATAGGAGCACAGTATAAGGCACTATAGAAATGATGGGAATCTTGGGAGAAGGGAAGTAATCACTTCCACTTTAGAAGTTTATTAAGGAAGTCTAGGAAAGTCAGGGAGAATTTGGAAAGCACTTTATATTTTTGGGAAGCAAATTCCAAAACATACAGAGAAAGGAGAAAGATCCTATGGATTAAAATCCTTCAGATAAACTCTTTGAAGGCAGAGATTGTTTTTTGTCTTTTATATTCCAACCAACCAGCATAGTGCCTTGTATATAAATACTTGTACTTTACTTCGTAGTTATTGTTTGGTTATTGAAGTTGCTCAGGAGGAGCTCTTACAAATGAAATCTAGAAGACATCCAGATTTTTAAAAATCTGAGAAGAGAAACGAGAAGTTTTTTTAAGACACACATACCTACACATACATCTCAATACATCAACCAACTTAGGTTTCAAAAGACATGGAGATGAAAGAATAATGTTAGGAGAGACAAGTATAGACCATTCTGGTGGTGGTGAAGAAAGCTAAGGAGAAGAAAAAGGGGTTTGGTTTGGTTTAGTGAGATCAGAGAAGGGATATGACTATTGCTTAGGGTAGATGGGACACTGATAATGGACAATAGAGAAAACAGAGAAGCTACACTGCACTGCTAGTGAGTATCTGAGGCAGGAATTGAACTCGGTGCTTCCTGACTCTCATTCAATTACTCTATAGATTGTACCACTCCCCTTGCCTGTTCTCTGCAATCTTTCCAAGGTTACAGCAATCATACTAGTCAGTTCTTCCTGGGGTGTAGTTATTCTGAATGGCTCAGGAAGAAGATGCTCTTTTACTCTCTCTCTACTTGTATTAGTTTCCTATTTCCATTTTGTTAGTGAAAGGGAAGAAAGGACAAAATGGAAATAGAAAGCTAATACTAAAAATAAGTAGTGAGATGATAAGAGAGCACCTCCTTCTTCCTTGTGGACATCAAGGGAAATCAGGAAAACCGGAGTTAGCTACTAACAGTGTAACCAAGGGCAAGTCACTTACCCTCATCTTCAGTGTCTTCATCTGTAAAATGATAATTGTAGGACCTATCTCCCTGGGTTGTTGTGAGGATCAAATAAAGTAAATACATATAAAGCATTTTGCCAACCTCAAAGTCCTGTATATATGCTAGCTATTATTATTATCAATCAATATATTTTCATCAATATTAGTGGCTTCCCCTTCACAAGAAATTGTCAAGGAAAGACCAAATGATAATTGATTGGGTGGGTATGTTATCCAAGGGAATTCTTATGCTAATATAGGTTAAACTAAATGTTTCTGAGGTTCATTCTAATTCTAAAAGTCTTTGAAAAAACAAATAAGCAATAAACCAATAAATCCTAGAGACCTCAAAACTCCAATGCTCTTTCCTCATCACATTTTCAGTTTATTTGATCCCATTTTACCCATTTTGCCTCACCTTCTCTGGCCCCCGTTTCTTTTTATTTGTCTTCTTGTCCAATGTCTCCCTTATTGCCAATTCTTCCCTAAATTTTTCTGCCTTTCATCTCACCCCATTTTGCTTCTTCCATTAAATTATCTTCCTTTACTCTTTTCTCACCAAATTCCAACTCACCTCTTCCTCCCTTCCTCTTCCTTCACCTCATTCTATTTCTATCCTATTTTCTCCCTTCTCAACTTCTAATCATCTCTCTTTACCTGGTGCTCCTCTTTTCTCCCCTCTCCTCAATTCACAAGTATCAATTCTGATACTTGCTATCTTTATGATTCTGGTAAGTCTTTTTAATCTCTTTGGACCTCATTTAAAAAAAAAAAAGGGCAGAGGGTTGGACTAAATGACCTCTGAGACTTTTTTTGGTTATAGTTCTATGATCTTATGATCCTTTTATTTCTTCCTTTCCCTTTCCTTTAATCTTCTCTCTCTCTGTCCCATCTCACCCCCATTCTGGCCTTTAATTCATCTCAGAGGCACTAAACCTCCCTGGGACTCAGCATCCTCATCACTGATATGAGCAGGTTGGCTTCTAAGGCCTCTAAAACTAGAGTTTCATATATTTCTACCATGTTTAACATAGATTGGACTACTTGCCATCTAGGGGAGGGAATGGGAGAAGGGGAGGAATTGGAACACAGGGTTTTGCAAGGGCTAATGTTGAAGAATTGTCCATGCATATGTTTTGAAGAATAAAAAGCTTTAATAAAATAAATATATAAGTAAAACTAGAGTTTCCTTGTTCACAATCCATCTCACTCTTTCTCTTGCCCTTTTCCTCATCCACTCTGTTTCTTTCACTCCAGCATCCAGGCAAGATGCTGATATGTCCTTTATTTTGTTTGGGGGGGACACTAGAGGATCTAGGTCACAGCTACAACCTATGGCCAATATTTGAGAAAAAATACCCCTTCCCACTGTGTCAATAGAAAACTAACCTAGCCTTCCCTTCTCACGGACCCTGACATTGAATCTGCTGCTGCCTCTGCTTTTACTGATCTACTACGACATCTACCCTGACCCAGCACGAGAAGAAAATCTTGACTTCTCTCCTTGGGCCTGCCAAGTTCTGGGGCCTAAATGTGTCCATTGGTCTCAGCAGGTAGGAAGGAGGCCCAGTGTTTACTCCTTCCTAGGGAGAAAGGCCGTGGTAGGGGTCCCTTGTAGCCTTGTCTAGGGGCAACTTGCCTCGCTGAGCTCCGTCTTCATTAGCCAGCCCGGCCCTTTTTAATTCCCCTCTAAACACAACTAGCTATTGCTGTTCGGACTGAAATAATTAATTGGAACAAAATTGCCACTGTAGGAGAAAAGAGTGATTAAACTCATCCAGAGGACAATGCCACTAATCATCAGTGTAAGCGTCTAATTATGGGTCTGGAGGATGTGGATGGGGGATAATAACAGGCTTTTGTAAACTGTGTTGCTGGAGGAATGGGGAGGAGGGTCTGTGTATAGGGAACTTCACTCCCAGCACAGTGCGTGATTCCAGGACTCAAGAGACACCCAAGAGAGGAAAAGCTTGTGCAGTAAAGAACACATCTTGGTGCAGCGGGAAACACTCGAGACTTGAGAATCAGAACTGCGTTTGTTCGTTTCTTTGCACATCTCTCACTATATGTCCAAGGGCGACTTATTTAACCCAAGATGTCTGTTTACTTGCTCCGACATGAGAACAATAATATTTGTAGCATTCAGCTAAGGAAATAAGGAAGAGGCTTTGTAAACCTCAAGTGTTATAGAAATATAGTTATTATTTTTATTGATCTGGAATTCCAATGAGGATTGATGGGGGAGAGAGCTAGAAAAGGGTACTCCAAGAGCTAATACAGATAGTTGTCTTTCTTTTACTCCCTTTTCTTTTCTCCTGTCCCATCTTACAAACCAAATGACTCCTAATATCTCTCCAGTGCTTCCTAAATAAGGTCATGTGACTTCAACCTGTATAATTTTGCCCCCAAATAGCTTTCACTTTTTTTGGATATGTAGCCTATACCTGAGGCGTCAACCATGTAGCCCATAACACTCCTGAGTGTGGCCTGAAACATCATTAAATACATTTGGGAAAAGTTTAACTAAATAAAAATACAATGGCATATAGATAATCTCATGTGATTTTCCAAGTCAATATGCAGGCATCTTGTGAATGGTTTAGTGGTTCCCCTTTCTATTTGAATTTGACACCACCGGTCTGTACCCCAGAAAACAGTCCCCCTACTCCTTAGCTGCCAACCTTTCAGCCATCCTCACTGCGCAATAGCTGTTATTCACATCCTACGGATCCTTTAAGATACAGCACAAATACCTCCTCCTGTATGAAGCCTTCCCTGTTGGGGTTCTCCCAGATGAAAGTGATCTCCCCACTTAATCTAACAGCACTGTACTCAGGTGATGGGCTTGCATCCCCTCTGCCTTTCATTTATTAGTACACCCATCCCTCTTCTAGAGCAGAAGCTTCCTAAAGACAGGTACCCACTTACCTTCAAGGTCACACTTCTTCCATGAGGCTTTCCTGGACATCTCCTCCTTAAAGTGATGCGTTGGTAACTTGGGGGCACAGAACTGTATTGAGAGTCAGCTAATCTGAGTTTTAATCTCGAGCCTCTACTTACTGAGCCGTGTCTCACTTGTCTCAGCCTCAGATCCCTCCTCTGCCAAATGAGGAGGAAAGGAGACCAGTCTAAAATCCTTTCCAGTCCCTCACCTAAATTATCTCATTCTTCTCCTTTCTCCCTTCCTTCCTAGCTCATTCACATTCTTTTTGAGAAGAAACTTTAACTTCTTTTCTTATTCACATGGCCCTATCACTTCAGCTAAGATACTTACTAAAGTCATTTCCATCTCTTTTTCTACTTCCAGATTCTTGCATCCTCTAATACCCAAGAGGAATACAGTAGAAATAGTACTAGGCTAGGAGTCAAAAGAACTGAATTTGTCACTTATCAGCTGGACAAATCATTTGGCTTCTCTCAAACCTCTCTGTCCTGATTTATAAAATTGAAGGGGAGTTGTTGGACAAAATATTTTCAATGATGTCATCCAACTCTAACATCTAATTAATGTCAGTTTTGATATTCTAGGTTCTAAAGTCTCAGATCTAATATTTTGAATCTGAGTTCCCATGCCTGTAATTAATTACCTTCTCCTGCCTGGCCAGTAGATTTTTCTTGTATCCCACATTTTTCATGTTCTTTCCCCCCACCCTTTTTTTTTTTTTTTTTTTGCAAGGCAATTGGGTTAAGTGACTTGCCCAGGGCCACACAGCTAAGAAATGTTCAGTGTCTGAAGCTGGATTTGAACTCAGATCCTCCTGATTCCAGGGCTGTCAGATTCTTTTCTAATGTACACTTTCCCTGGTTAGACACCCAAGTACAAGATTAATCAATTGTGTATTACTAGATGTTCTTGATTCCTAACTCATATGCCCTGGGCTGCTCTGCCAAATCCAGAGTGGAAGCATAAAATTGAATTCTATGCATTATGGAATACTTAGATCATTCTGATACCTAGATCAAGATTATTGCCCCATTATTAAATGCTTCCTCTTCCCTTAAATCTGTCTTGATTCATGCCACCTGGAAATGCTCTTTCTCTGGTCTCAAAGTACTTTGTATTTCTCTTAATATATTTTTATTAGAATTTGCATTGTATTTCTGTATATGTCTTATCTTTATCTTATTAGATTATAAAATTTCTTGAGGACAGACACTTTTTTATTTAGCTGTGTAGCTCTCCTAGCACCTAATAGTGATTTGCATTCAGCAAATACTTAATAAATGTTTGTGAAAGGACCAGAGGTTAGAGCTGGACAGGATTTTAGAGGCCATCTATTCTAATATTCTTATTTTTCAGATTTTTGAAACTGAGGGCTCTCTGGTTTATGGGCCCAACATCACAAAGGTAGGAATTACCTACATCAAGATTGAAACTCAGATCTTCTGACCTTGGGATGGAGTCATGCTGCCTCCAAGATGACTAATTCATCCCACATAAATACTAGCTAATTGCCATTGATGCTAATCAACTGTGGTGAGTAGAAACTTCTTGGAAATAATGAGTGGTTGTAGGGGAAGAGAGATGTTCACTATCACCACCACAGCTACAAGAATACGGGGGAGGGTCCTTCACAAACCAGGCAGGCCCAGAAAAGGCAGAAACCTTACCGTTCAGTGTCTTCCGACGCAGGAAAGTAGAAGACCTCTTCTTGGCACTTAAAGGAGTAGAACTCGTCTTTGACCTTTATGATAACAAAAGATACAACAATTTTAGTAATGAAGTCAATAATAGTAATAACTGACCTTAATATAGTGCTTTCTATATTTCAGATACTGTCTGAGGTGATCAGGGAAGGGCACATCACAGGAAAAAATAATGTTATGTAGTAACGAAGTAAACAAGTACCTACTATTTACTATATAATTTTTTGAATAACATTTTATTTTTTCCCAATTACATGAAAAACAATTTTTAACACTGAAAAAAAATTGAGTTCCAAATTCTCTCCCTTCCCTTTTCTCTGAGATGGCAATCAATTTGATATAGGTTATACATGTACAATCATGCAAAAGTCATTTCCATATTAGTAGTGTTGTGAAAGAAAACACAGACCAAAAAAAAAAAAAACAAAAAACCCTACAAAAAAATAAAATGAAAAACAGTATTCTTCTGTCTTCATTCAGACTCCACCGGTTCTTTGGAGGTAGACAGCATTTTTCATCATGAGTCCTTTGGGATTATCTTGGATCGCCATATTGCTAAGACTATCTAGTGCTTTACAAATAATATCTCATTTGATTTACCCTGTAAGGTAGGAGTTATAATTATTAACAATTCCATTTTACAGTGGAGGAAACTAAGACCAGCAGTGCTTAAGTGACTTGTTCAGGTCACGAAACCAGACTGGAAGTCGTCCTGACTGCAGATCCATCATTCCCTCCCCAGTACCCTTAGCTGCCTCTGGACACCAGTCTGGATCAGAGGACCAAGGTTCTATCGGGTTCCATCTCTGCTAATTGCATACTGTGGAAGAAGGCAGTGCTCCACTCTTGGTTTGGATGCAGCCAGGCTCCTCAGACTATGTGCTGTTCAGCCAGCAGCTCTCTGAGTCTCATCTTTGAGTGGGGAATCATGGTGCACTAGAATGATGTCCTGATTTGGCTGGCTGAGCGTGGTGAGCTCATCCACTTGATCAGCACGTTAAACTGGAAGACTTGTTAATATGATCTCCTGTCCTATACACAGTGTTCGGAGATGAGGATTTAGTGTAGAAGCTTGGAAGGTGGAGGTGCTCTTCATGTGGAGAGCACCAACCAAGAGCAACATTAAGCATCTCCAATAGTCCTTGGGGTTTCCTAGGGCTGAGATCCACAAGGGACAGCTGTTTAGGGAAGAGTCAGTGTTCACACAGCTGTTTGTACTTGCTAATTACCAGCACTATCCCTCAGGAAAATAGGATCAAGATTTTAAAAAATTTTTGTTTTCTTTTTAAACTGGAGTCATGTGGCGTCCTTCTCTAGCAGTCCTGGTGACTACAGTGGCCTTCCCCCCTCCACTATCCACACCAGCTCCAGGCATAACATTACTCTGGGTATGTCTGTGATGGAGTTATGAAATGGCATTAAGTGAGTGAAGAAGAAAGGATGTATGAGATGTAAAGAGAGAAGATTATTGGCTGTGTGGAGCAGGGAATTAGTGTGAAGGCTAACAAATCCAAGCCAGGGCTCTAGGGGCTGATTCTCCAGACTAGAATATTAGAGACAAGGACCGTCTGGATGGAGACCCTCAGACTTTTGTGTTCAGAGTGAATGAGGGCTTGAAATGTGGGGACATGAGCCAGGCACTTCTATAGCCAGGCAGATGCTTGCCTACACCTCCTGACTGGGGAATACCAAGGGATCGTATGCCTTTGGGTCCTTACCAGTCCCTATTAGTGCTTAATTTAATTACTATTCCCCGGAAGATGTGAGATTTTTTTTTTTTTTTTTTTAAATCATTATAGTTGGTACTCCTAGTGGTCTCTACATAAGAGAAGAGTATACTTGCATTAACTAGGGTCCTCAAGGGATTTCCTTAATGGGGAGGAAGGGGGTGTCTCTATTTTTTCCTAGGCTGCTGACTGAGAGACTACAGGTGGAGAGTGTTGTCTCGTATGTCCCTTCTCTTGGTGTCTTTGTGAAGCGATAATTAAGGTGGCTTGCTAATTGCTGCAGAAGCTATGTCATCTCCATGTATTACCTGAACATATTAAATTAGACTGCAGGTCGCTTATTTCCTGATTGTGGAGTATTTTTCCTGTCTGTCACTCTCTTCACAGTCTGTAGTGTCAGAAGTACCTGGGAGTCATTTTTCTGCAAGACCTATGATGATCAAGTTATTCAGTGATTTCTTGGGCTGTATTTCTGATAAGAAGGCCTTCTGCTCCCTTACCCCCAAGGGTGAGTTTGAGAACTCAGATATTAACGTGTCTTTTGTAAGCTCAAAGCGTTGGAGTAAAAGTAGCAGAATGAGGGACTACCGGCAACTTGGTACCGTGATCTGGAGGAAGCATGATTCTTCCTGATCATGTTGGCAAAATTCTGGATCCAGAACATGAAAATTTAATTCAGAATTTGATTTTGACCTGTTCCCAGTCAGCAGCACAGCAGGGTAGATATACTATCACACCCCAAGGGTCCTTGGATTCTGAGTACCATGTAGGGGCTAGAAACTTTTTAGCCACCAATGCCCAGTAATAATTTTTTTTTGTTTTTGAGATTCAGTATTTTATTTTATTTTGTAAAGCTTTTTATTTTCAAAACATGTGCACGGATAATTTGACAACATTGATCCTTGCATACCCTTGAGTTCCAAATTTTCCCCTCCTTCCCCCCACCCCTTCCCCTACATGGCAAGCAATTCAATATATGTTAAACGTGTTAAAATATATATTAAATCCAATATGTATAAACCTATTTATACAATTCTTTTGCTGCACAAGAGAAATCAGATCAAAAAAAGAGAGAAAGTAAATGAGTAAGAAAACAAAATGCACGGGAACAGCAACAAAAAAAAGTGTGAAATGCCCAGTAATATTGCTCTGTACGTTTCGGCTGCTGGGTAAGTGTAGAATTAATGCCCAAGTTGTAAACTCTAATGAGCATCTGTCAGTGAGAATGCAGTAGTGCCCTCTGCAGGAATGGCTTGACAGGACTCCAGTGGAGAATCCCTCCTGGACGGGTCCCTCCCAGGGACCAGCAGGGATGCTAATCCTTGCCATGATGGACTGATCAGATGAATCTTATTAGAGTACAAATTCCCTGAGGGCAGACACTGTTTTATTTAACTATGTAGCTCCTAAGTGTAGTGATTTGCACTTAGCAAGTACTTAATAAATGTTGTGGATTTTGGAGGCCATCTAGCCTAATATTCTTATTTTTCAGATGAGGACACTGAGGGCTCCGGGGTTTTTGTGCCCAAGATCATAAGGTAGAATTCCCTGCATCAGGATGAAACTCAGATCTGACCTCGGGATGGAGCCTTGCTGCCTCCAGGATGACTAATTCATCCCACAGAAATACTGGCAATTGCCACGATGGGCTGATAGCAGGGCACGAGAAAACCAGGAATGTCCTTTAGTGGGTGATTTTTGGCAGCCTCAGGTCCAGTGTGATGTCACCAGTATGCTTAGATGTCTGAGGGCTTAGAAACCCCCCTGAACTCCTGAAACCTATTCTTTACCCTTTCATGACCTTGGGAAGCAATTTCTCTCATTTCATTACTAACTTGCCCTTATCCTAGGACCAGGATTATATTACAGTATCTGCAAAAAAAACCCCAAAAATCCCTTCACAAAATGACACATTAGGCCCCTAGTTACCC